>NC_091929.1:10474348-10506848 GCF_041260155.1 Ptychodera flava
ATAGACAACAGTAACCAACACAATTTTATTAACGCCCATAGCAAAATGTCACCGGTTCTATTACCCTCACACCGTCCACTGTAAAGGCTAAGGTGACTCAAATTAACGCCATATGCACATTTTGGTTTCGATGTTATTAACACATGGTGGTAAGTCCGAAGTGAGTGTCGAGTGATCGTGATTAACGCGGTTTCGAAGCCACATGCACAGCCATTTCATACCAGTTTTGTTTGTCGGACCGCACGCTTGTTCAACTTCCTGTATCAAGACTGGACGCGCTTCAGTTGTTCACTTAAATGCCAAATTGCGGGTTAAAAACCTAGCGTTTTCAATGTGTAGTGTATCTTAATATTACCGTCAAAACCCATATAATTCGAGCACAAAAATGGTTTTGATTTTAAATCGTCGGATCGAACTTAAAAGGATATTAATACTGCCGAAATAAATGGTCGAATAAATAGACGAGACGATTGTGAAATTTTACATTGAACATGTTATGTGGAGACTGCTTCAAAGGATGGGTGAATTTGGGTGCCCCGACATCGACAAATGGTCGTCATTCAGTAATTCTATGTTGTACGTCACAAATGAAAACAAAGTGGATATAGGAGTCATGTCAAAAATCAATGTGGCCGCTGTTACAAGACACATCGTGATCGGCCGATCGATGATGTAAGTTGAGTCGACCCTTGAAAATAAACAGTAAATAGAAAAAATAGCAACTTGTGACAGGCAGGTAATATAAGATATATGAGGCGGGTAGTGCATTATCTAAGTCTATCAAATAATTATAAAATGACATCACCGATCGTAAGAAACGCGATGTTGTAGAACATTTTACAGTGAGAAGACCATGGCGACCATTTCCTGTGAGTATTCTCAGTTTGAAAACTTGGGAAACCAACATCAGAATACTTCAACTCTTTGGCTGTGTCCGACTCAAGTTTTAATGTCTGTTAAATTTCTGGAAAGTGCAGTACATTTTCGTTATCCGCACAGCATAAGTGTGCAACCCGGCGGCGATTTCCGAAAAAACATGATCGGTTCGTGGAAGCGTAAACATCTCTCTCTCTCTCTCTCTCTCTCTCTCTCTCTCTCTCTCTCTCTCTCTCTCTCTCTCTCTCTCTCTTCAGTCTAACCGTTTCGATGTTTAGATTTGTCAACATTTATTTCGGTTCGCGGTCACCAGTAAATGTTGATGTCCATTTCTAATACCGGGTATGGTCTCTGTCGTCACTTTAATGTGTTATTCCTGCCGTGATCGATATCAATATCAGACACTTAAAACAGGAACAACGCTGGTAATATTGCGTCTTTAGTCTTGAAAACCATTAAAATTCGTAACTGATGACATGTCAAAGCATGGAGCAAGTTATCACCATTGGAAGTGTTAAACTTTAACGCACGGGCAAGTTCATATTGAATGGCAATATGAATTTTAAAGAATGTGTACGACAGTAAGAATGAAACATGACGGAGCAATGATATCGACTCAAGAGAAACAGCGTGACTTTTTTTTCATCGCCACAGCAGATGAGAGTGAGTTGTAGAAATTTTACAACCTTGTTGGCTTGTTTGGTCCTCAACACTAACAACAATATAACGTTGACTATTCTATATGTAATCAAGACAAATCTGACGTCATTTCATGATTGTTTTACTGGAGGTCCACATATCTTTCTCTCACGACTTTGACTGACATGTATACCGGTACTTTGGTCGATAATTTTGCTGTGCTATACTGTGTTTGACCTGACAGGTACGATAACTGTGTAACATGACTTTTTGCCTACGACTTTTGGATTACAGATGGGTGTGATTGCTATTAATTTGAATACAAAACATTCGAATAAATTTTTTACTATTCGAACCCCCACACACTTCACGGCAACATCGCCTAGCTGCTAGGCCTCACACAAAACCAGTCGGCTACCGTTTCCAACCCAAAAGAGTTGGTCACAGCAACCGACTTAGATGTTACAATCCTGTGCGCGACCGAGCAACACAGTGTGCATGGAGCAGACGACACACAGACACAGTACAAACACACATATAGTAATCGGAAAAGCACGAAGCTTTTTACTGAGCTATCAGACAGACTCGGGGACAAGTAAATATCCACCAGCAGAAACTGTCCACTCAGGTTAAAGAAATAAATTTTTTACTATAACCCAAACGGGATTCACACATAGAAGATCGACCTGGTTGGGCTCAGCCGTGCTTACAAATACAATATTTCTTCGCCACTTCTAAAAACATCTCGCCAACTATCAACTTTGGGGCATGGTCTACGTCTTTGTAATGTTAAAGGAACTAATGACAGTTGATTGGGATATTATTTCGGTCAAAGAAGAATATCATATTAAAAGATAAAAATACTTTTTATTAAAGCATGTGTCAAATATCTAATCACAGTCGGCCGTCCGCAGACGTTAGACTGTCTATGATTTCATCAATTGGGAAGAAAATATTTCGATTTATGAACGTTTTATTTTTCTGAAAATAATTCGTCTTTCCTTGACATCTCCGTTCCGTGAGTGAATACTCGGTCCTCAGTCAGTATGAAGGTTTAGCCGCCGCCGTATTAATCTCTCAGGCCATGGAATTAGTACGAGCTGTTACTAATTCCATGCTCAGGCCAACATTTGGTTGTTTTGCCAAATACCTCGTCAATTTTCCGGTTTATTACATGGAACACGTCTAAATACGTTCGCAGGGAAGCCGCCACAGTAATTTAGGATACTATATTGGTCAAATTAACACGGAATATTGACGTGAAGATGAAAATACTTTTATTGATTTACTCACACACTGCAAAGAGCAAGAACAAGTCAGTTAATTTGTAAATAGACGAACGGAACAGGCAAGTTTGTATATAAAAATTGACCCTACCCTGCTCCTCGTATATAAAGTCGAACTTGTCCCTTAATTAATTTGTGGAATCACAAATAAATGGTGCATTTTGCAATATTTTTGTCTAACAAGAGTGACAGAAATTTCCTTTTGTCATAATTTAAAATAAATAAGAATAACTTCTAAGCAAATTCTTCCTGTGAATATTTGAGCAATTAGGGGGGTCGTTAACAGTACAGCACCACCTTAATGACTATGCTGTACCTGTGTTAAAGTTGTACTTGGTCCCTGGAGTGGGTCGTCACGCAATTACGAGCCTTCCAGTTCGACAAGCAACACGTTTTATTCAGTTTATTCTCCGTTCAACCCTACTTTAACCATGGCAAAACTACAAAACACATTTTCGAACTTTGACGGAAGAGAGCAACCTTTTCAACAACAGCGACATGTCGACAAGTACCTAAATCGCTGCTACCATACTTATACAGTATCAGCTGGACAGCCGTTGTGTAATCCAGGTATGTATCGTTGTCCTCTCAACTAGTCCCAGTGTTTTTGATACTTTTTCTTGTGTAGCTCTGTATAGAGATATCTTGATCAGGTAAAGTATCTAACATTTTTATATGTTTTCATTCGTCAATATTCCTAACTGTTGCAAATGTACAGCAGTTCCTAGCTCTATGTTCCAAATCCCTTTATGCTAATGTGACCTTTTCATGTCATGCCGTGTATCACACCCAGGGAGAGTGTAAATGCCTTGCAGACAAACATACAGGCATAGGCCCTAAAATGTAAAGTAACGTGAATGGTTTACGTTCTACCGTTTGTTAAGCCCCGACTTGAAAATGTCAGGGGTCGTAAAAAACACAAGTCTTGAGAAGACTAGGCGTTTCTATCTTTTGTTTTCCTTTCAAATTACAGTTATTGTATAAATATGTAGCAAGGAGTTTGGATTAATATTACCAGATTCTTAACTCTTACATCTCAATTTATGTATTATCTATTATGTTTCAATGATGGAAGAGCCCTATGCAATTAGTAACTGGTCGTTTCGGAACCAATTCGTTTCGGCCAAAGTCGTTTCGGTCTCTCTATTCCCGGCCTCAAGTCATTTCGGCACTGCAACCTACGAAGTTTCGGCATCCCTGTTTCGATTTTTTCAAACTATTGAGTAATTGACTAACCCGTCATATTCGTAACCGTGACCTTTGCTTTCTGACTAGTAATTTCCTGTGCATTTTGTGTGACTTTTGCCGAAACGACTTGGTGCCGAAACGTCTAGAAACAAAGCAACTTTGGCGGCCCTTTTGGTAGCATTCTGAGAGGCATATGCATCTCTATTCACTCAGTTGCCATACAGCGATGGCCCCTACTATAATTAATTATAGTTTATGCAAATAAGCCACTTTGCTATCAGAAATTCCTTGGGAGAAGACTTTTCACACCTGATCAAATCATTTCAAACTTCTGAAAATTTGGATTTCCTTTTTGTGACAACAAAGTCAATCCTATGCTTTTGCGCTGAATGTTTCACACAATCCCTTTTAGCCAATGCAGGATTGTTTTACAGCAAATAATAACATCTTTTTCAGCGATGTTAAGAACCTGAAAATGAAGAATCAAGAGATAGAAATATAACACAATTTTTATATATAATTGTAAACACAACCTTAAATAACACTGATATCACTGGACAAAATGCTTGATATACCTTCAGCATATTTACGTATATTTAAACAATAAAGCACACCCAGCGACGGTATACCACGAGATTTAGACAGTTCACTCCATAAATGCACTCGCTATCGCTCGTGCATTTATGGAGTGAACTGGTCAAAATCGAGTGGTATACCGTCGCTGGGTGTGATT
Source organism: Ptychodera flava (assembly GCF_041260155.1). Taxonomy (NCBI): domain Eukaryota; kingdom Metazoa; phylum Hemichordata; class Enteropneusta; family Ptychoderidae; genus Ptychodera; species Ptychodera flava. The sequence continues at coordinate 10,479,071 of NC_091929.1, forward strand.
TATACCAGTATATTGAAATTCTGGCGTTGAACGTTATGAAAGAACTTTTCCTCAAGCTGAGAGCTAGTACGCATGCCAGCCGTGGTATATCGCCAATATACCACGGCTCTTTTCGCGTCTTGACCAATCAGATCGCTGTATTTGCGATATCAATATACTGGTATGATATAATTACGTATATGGAACACAATATTAATTGTATACGTAACATATATATCTTTGTATATGGAACATATTAATACGTTGATATGCGTAGCGCATATCTATGCAGATCAAGAGTATACGTAATGTAGATCTTTGCACACAAAGTGTACACTGTACTTGCATTTTACTAGTATACGTACGTGTATACTTAACGTATCTGACACATGTACAGAGTCAGTATATATGTGTATATATTGTTGTATATCAAGCATTTTGCCCAGAGTATTCAGTAACGCAGTGACCCTTATCTCTTATTTATTCATTTCCTGCCTCTGTGATTAGTTAACCTTTTTACTAATCTGTTTCAATTTATTTTGTCTCACAGACCATGAAGTCGATTCGACGTGTGCTTCTGAATGATGACAACATGGCTCTTTTGACGGGTTTACTCCTGAACTGATGTAAGATGAAAAAGAGGAGGCTGGATTTGTCATCTTGACGTCTCCTGCTTGAAGAGCAAATCCATTGAATGAACTTTCATGTACATTAGATGCCTGTCTAAAAGATAAAGTGTACTTTGAAATTCTAAGACGAAGGCAGTCATTCTACTCATTGCATGTGAAAACAGTGAGTAAATATGCAGCAGATATCGTCTTATCAACGCATTATGATTGCTCAGACTTCACCTCCATAGTTGACTCACATTTTTCAAACAGCTGAGTATCTCTTGGCCGTCTATGTGTCCCTCCAAATACACCTACTCCTGAACTTTGGTATACATGAAATTTTCTCTCAAACCACTTATTTATTTGCTTTGAAATTTAGTAGGCAGGTTCCTAAAGCCAAACAACCAGTAAAATTTTATCAAATTATGGTGAAGTTTGCATGTAATTGTATTTTTGGGGCATTTTTTGCCCTTTTAGTGAAACAAATATCTTCTTCGAAACTGCCACTCGACGTGTTCCTTTAAATTTTTGCACTCAGATTGCCACGGGTGATGTGAGTAAGTTGTCTTCTGATATATGTTTATCCCAACGGATGTGTTGCATTGCATGCCAATATCACGAAGGGACTCTGTTAGCCAAAACATAGCTTTGTTTTCTTTCCAAACAATAAAGAACATGTGCCATACTGTATTAGAGAATTTCCCAAAGGCCAGTGCTGTAATTCCAATATCTATGCAACATACAACTCTTTTGAAATATTGTTTACAGTTCGAGTGGTTCTTTTTAATCTGTTATGAATGTATTTTTTAAAATTCTGATTGAATTCTACTTTTGATACAAAAGTTTAATTTTTCTCTGTAAATATGTGCTGTGTAAAATATTTGTTGAGTGTGTGTGATTAGTGACACTACTTCTGACTATTTAGTGATCGGAAGCAAAAATATCATGTCATTATGTTGTTTAAAGGTCTATTGAAATAGGCAATTTTTCACCCAGATGAGTTCGTTTTGCCCTCAAATGATTTCAATGTCAAATCACAACAGTGATCCTCCAGTTTAAAATCGAATGCAATGTTTTTATGTGTAGCAGTAACTCAGTTACTGTCCTAAGCTGGTGAAATGAAATAATGTGCCTAGTATACTTGTACACGCCTCGCGGTTGGCTTTCATTGATTTAGTCGCTTAAATTATTCCGTGAAAATCCAGTATAGTTCACTGCCAGCATTCTAATGTTTGAGAAGCTCAACTCAAAAATGAATAATTACAGACGCCATATATGGTAGCTTTGCTATATAAATAAAGAACTGTATTAACCGGAATTTATGTAAATACTGAAAAATAATCAGAAAGCGCTGCCAGCACATTGGCTGGAAATACATGTAAATACAGGCAAATGTAGCCCTTTATTTACAGAAAATATAGGCAAATACAGCAGATGTATTTACCATGTATCAATAGTGTATATACAGGAAAATACAGGCTGTATTTTCCTGTATTTACCGTAAATACATGGCTGTTTATACCTGTATCTGTCTGAATTTGCAGCAAATACAGCCTTAATACAGGGTCAATAATCTCTGTATTTTAGCCTTTTCACGCAGTGTGACATTGCCTCACAGTAACGGATGTCAGACATTCTTTGCCAAAGTTTGGGCTGTAACAGACGAGAATGTTCTAACGATGTAGTCAAATAAGTCAAATAAGTCCAAATAACAATAGGATTATTCCTGGTTACTGAAGTTGACATAGAAATGCAACAAGCAATGTCAGCGTCCAGCTCTCGCTGAATCGGGCAGCACACTCTGCAAAACTGTTGATCACACTTGCTGTCATCCCAATTCTGGATTATTTCAAAACTGCTTGTTACTTGTACAATGACGTCCAAATTACCCATTATTCAAAAATGCGGCTATAACCGCATTGTACCGAGACTGAATGTTGCGATGGTCGACGAATCGGTACAAAATGAGACAAATCTATTTTTAGTGTGCCAAAAGAGCCATGACTATTTTTTATGCACCTTTACGAAAAAAACTGCAACTTTTTCTTGCGATATGAACTTTTGACCCACTTTCTGTGTCTACAGCAGGTCGCAAGTTAGTGTTCGCATGCATGTATAAAATGCAATGTTGATGAACGTAATGCGTATGTTATCGTAGGATACTGTAAGCGTCTGTTGTCAACGTAATCCAAACTTATAAAAATGCTCGGTCTCGGGCTCTGAATTTCTGACGTTCGATCTCGCATACGTCTTTTTTCTGCTATTGGGGCTTAAAGTGACGATAATACCCAAGCAAGACAACAAAGACACACAAGTTGATATAATGTAATAGGAATAAGGGAGCAACGTTTTGTACTTTATCTATAAACGAGTCTTGTTGACCCCCCTCTTCTTATTACTACCTTGGAAACAAGGAACAAAACTCGAATTGAGTAACTGTATTTCCTACTGTGGCTAAACACAAACCAAAGAGAGACTTGCTCTAAAAACAGAGATTAAAAAACCCTTTTGGAGGGAAAAATTCTCTCTGAAAAAGCCTAGTCAATCATATGGAATCACAATGCGTGGAATGCAAAGATAGCAAAAATAATTGTTAGCAATGTGAAATGGAATCTGCTAGTCTGGAGGAAGCGCATAGTGTGAACCTAAAAACTTCCTGTACTTCATAAACATATTTCTAACCAGCTTCCTCCCCACCCTACAAAGCATACTTTCTCCTTATATGTTGTCACTTGAACATTTTTAGGGACATCAGATAATAAGCCAGAATGGCACAACTTACTGCAGCCCCTGCGAACAGTTACTATGCTAAACTTGGCCTTAAACTGATGACCTATATATATACTTGTTTCACAACTTAACTGATTGTACCCAACGGCCATTTAGGCAAATAGACTTCGTACGTCCAAAACCTCTGGATGATTGCTGGAGAGTCTATTTTTGAAGTAGCAGTAATGCACTGATATTGTAAAGGAAGGTTAAAAAAATGTCACACTGCCAAACCAGAAAACACAGCTGATTTCCCGATAAATTGACTCTACTTGAAAGGGGAAGCAAGCGTACAACATTTGACTCTGTATCATGCACGACGCACAGTTGCTGTACTAAATCTGGGTCTTCAACTGGCAAGCAGATTCCAAACATCTGAAATCTCTGATTGGTTATTGGAAGGCTTGCCTTTGTGAATATATATGTGCAAGACATAGCAAGATAGATGAACCATTAACCTAGTCTTATGTACAATAATACAGCTTCATACTGATCAAGAGAGGATAAACTTATATATCCCAAAGAATAACTGAAAACAAAATTATATGTCCACTTTGTAAAGTTGATGTTGTTGATTGTTGCCTTGTAGCCCTAGTGTCTGATGCATTTGAATAATGCTGAGTGGCAATGAAGTTAGCTGCCTTCTTCTTTTTGTACAGTTTTTTGTCCATGAGCCATACCTGTTGGTGAAAACAAAGGGAGAAGTAGGCAGAAAAAGAATTCGACAGAGTCTCAATAATGTGGTTGCATTATACCTATTACATAGCTAATAGGTTGAGTGGTAGACAGAATCAAACATGGGAAAACCATTAAAGGAGCCCGGGCAGTACCATGCTGACACTGCCTCCCACATATGACAAGCGGATAAAATGACACTGCTGCTGACCCAGCCGATCCAACAATGTGGGGGAAAAACACAGCTGGGAAACAAATTCCACAAAGGGAAGACGCTGTACGCACAGCAACACCCTACATATTGGACCAGCACAGCCAAATCCAACCATGAGGGGAAAACCCAGCTGAAAAACACTAAATTCCACAAAGGGAAAAAGTGAAAATGCTGTAAACACAGCAACACCCCACATTGAGAACCTGTAATGGGCTGTAAGCCCAGCAAAATCCAGCTTAATGGGAAGCAATAAGCAGGGTTGCCATACATTATCGTATGACTCAGTCTGACGCCACTTGTTGCAGCAAAAGTTCGACCACAGCAATGAAATGTACAGCAAGCAAACTTTATGAAGTACAATCTCGACAAAGTGAACTGGCTAATCTTGAACACATAACTAGTAATGGTAATGAAAAAGCACACTAGTTTTAACCCAATGTTGGGCGACAAGTCTCTCGCGGACATGAAGTCCAACGCGAATTTATGATATCTCTACTACTACTGCTCTCATAAATTTGAACCAACAAAAATTACTTCGCGTAGAATCCCTCAGACTGACAGCATATGAATGCTCCAAAAGTAGTGCATACGTCATTTGCCTTAACAAACTGTTTTTACCTGTGGGTGAAAACAGGTATCATATACTTACTTTAACCCCATTTGTGGATAAGGTAATTGTTACCTACATAGAGTGATGTCAGCGTGACTCTACATCTGCCTTTTGATTAAAAGGACCGTGTTATGGATAGTGTTCTGCAGATGTGCCTGTTGTTGATGCTGTGGTGTCTCAAGTAGGCTGTTTTGACTGTGAAGAAGCTGAGTTGAAGCCCTTGCCACTGTTGTAGAAGCTGATGAATATGATGCTGTTAACTGTCTGCTGCTGAAGACAACTACCATTGGCAGGAACCATACCTGTAACTGCTCTTTACTTGAGGCACTGGAGCTAGCTGCCTTCTTCTGTGCTATCTTTTGCTTCGAGCCATGGCTATGAGCTAAGAAACGGAAAATTAGGCAGCAAAAGGAAATTACCTGAGTTCCACTGAATAGTTTACAATAAACCAAACCGTTCCAAACTTACGACAGCTGGTCACATGCTAAACTACTGCAAATCTAAGACAGAAAACTGAAATTGCAACGCTCCCTCAATTGGACATGTGCACGACTACAGGTGATGAGGAAAAGAAAAGCTCTGGTTGAGTGGCGCAAGATCTAAGGCATGGAGAATCCACTCAGGGACGCTGCCCTGAAAATACATCCACCCCTTCCGCAGCCAAAATGTCAACGTTGCATGCCCAGCCGGTCCCAACAATGAAGGGGCCCTACAACTTAGGGAAAAAACAAGCTGAAGAACACAGCTGAATCCAACAATGTGGAAAAAAACAGCGCTACAAGAGCAGCTGACATTCCACCGAAGTGGAAACTGAACAAGCTGTAAAAACAGCAACACCCGACATTGGGGACCTGTAATGGGCTGTAAGCACAGCAACAAGCCGTGTGGGGAGTAGTATGTAGCAAGATTCACACACATGATTCCCATGTCCTGGTTTGATGCCACTCTGTCGACACTTCGACCACAGCTAAAACTTTAAAAAAAATTAAAATGATGCCAATGCTCGACAAGCGCGAAGTAAAGCACCTCGTACACTCCGATAATCCCGGCGCATACCTGGCGCATTAAAGTGTACCCCGTCCCTGTAGAATACTTGTAGCGATGACCGCCATAACCCGACATGTGACCAGAAAAACACAAAGGGATTTCCCGCCAAAGCCTCCCTCAAGTTTTTGTACAGGGCGTCTACACGTGCATTGAAGTCCCGGATGTTTTCTGTACACCGGGCACGATGCAAAACTTAGCTTACAACTAATGATAATACTCGAACGTTGAAATGCCGATGGAGATTCTGCATGAATAAAATAATCCTCTGAGCAATAGCCTCGGGTGAATCATGCACACTGCAGAGATCGTTTGTACCGATGTCGAAAATACAAAATCTGGCGATACGTCTCTCACGTACGATGTCCTCAGAGAAAGTTACCTCCGCTGATACCCCTCACAAACACGCTTCGGACAAACAGAAAAAAAAATGAGTGAGTTCCGGCGCGTATATTTTCCTAGACGGCGTATGAAAGAATGCCCCAAAAGTACTACACGGATAGGGGCATGGTTTCTTGTGAAGAAAGGAATATATAAATACCGTTACCGTTGTTAAAGTTCAGATGAGGTCCAGCTGCCGAAATGGCAGTCTTGCCTGGAGGACCGTCTCAGGGCAAAAGAGGATGGGACAAGCCTACACGATGACCTCTTGACCCCTGCCACAGGTGGCGCTGTATGAACGTTTGCAGGAGATAAAATTCCTTACTTTTGTAACTTCTTATAATTTCCCATTGAGTTTTGAACTTTCAAGAGATCCTTTTTGAACTTTTCAAATAATCACTTGGTGAAATTCCAATGTCATATGTTTTATATCTGCTGTTTCAAATATAATATTCTCGTCATGTACATTTATATCAATTGTCAAACTTTTTTAAAGCACAGATTTTAATAGCCAGTTTTGTGCCGTAAAAAATATTCAAAGTTTCCTTAAAGACCAAATCAACATTTTTGGTGAAATTCCAAAATCAAATTTCTTGCACACACATGAACTTGTAATTGCCCTAGTCTAATCAAGTACACTAATATCAATAATCAAGAGTACATAAATACACAGATTTACCTAGTTTTGTATTGGAAAAAATTATTCATAGTTTCCTCATAGACCAACATGTATAGTGAATCAACATCTCGGTGAAATTCCAAAATCCAATTTCTTGCACAAACATCCACTTGTAACCACCCTAGTCTAATCAAGTACATTAATATCAATAATCAAGCGTACATAAACACTCAGATTTAGCAAGCTGTGTATGGGAAAAAATATTCATATTTTCCTCATATTCAAGATAGTGAATCAACATTTCGGTAAAAATTCCAAAACAAAATTTCTTGCTCACACATGCACTGGTAACTACCCTAATCTGATCAAGTACATTAATATCAATAATAAAAAGCCTAGAAATACAGAGATTAACCAGTTTTGTATTGAAAGAAATTATTCATTGTTTTATCGTTGACTACTTATAGATTATGTATGGAGGATCAAGTAACATTTCTATGAAATTCCAAAGTTTATTTTTTGCATAACTCCATACAAACCTTTGTAAAATTTGACCCCCCTTCCAATCATTGATTGTAAAACTTTGTCCCCTTAAAACGGTTTCGTACAAGTCAACCCCCTGATTTCCACCGACCCCCGACCCCCCCCCCCCCTGTAAAAAACGAATGCTCCCTAACCCCCTTCGCAGTCGGGTATACACTCGTTTTGGTACAGCGCTCTCCATATAGCAGTCGAATTCCAGCTCATGCTATATGTCGCGCATTGTATCAAAACCTCATGTATACCCACCCGCAAAAGGGATTATTGTATTTGAGGTGCCAAAAGTAAAATAATTACTTTACGCATTTAAAACGTATAATCGCACATATTTACACGTATACACTCAGACATTATAGTTTCTGCATGGATACGTACACACACAAACACATATATAATTATATACTTGACACATAAAACATACGCAAACATACATACATACATACATACATTACATACTTATATATAATCCCATGGTATTTTTCTCTGTTTGACGTCATCGTATACGAGTGTTTTTCGCGGAGCCGTACAACTTCGAGCCGAAGGCGAGAAGTTGTGCGGCTCCGCGAAAAACACGAGTATACGATGACGTCAAACAGAGAAAAATACCATGGGATTATATATTTATCACATGAACAGTCTTCTTACTTTTAGTTAAAAAATGGGTTATTAGTTAGTATTTTATTAGCTTGCTAAACTGACCAAGCGGTCGCTAATTTTCTGCAATGGAACTACTTTGTTTGGTATATGTGATAAGTCCGTCGCCAACGAGATATGCAAATAAACTATGAGCACTTTCATTCATAAATCCCATTGATTTGGAAGTTTGATACTTTTTGCGTCGTTACTACCAATCACAATATCGAGATCAGTCACGTGGGCATGATACTTTCAGGACAAATATGTCAATCATTGTCTCGCGCTGTGGGTCCTGTACGTGCCCATAGCAAATGAAGATCAAAAATAAATATTTCGGGGACAAATAAACGTAGCGGTAGTTCTCTTTCTTGAGGATTTGGTGGCCCTGAAAAGGGCCGTTTATGGTATGGATTGCTAGTCCTGAAAAGGACTGTTTTTGCAGCCAACTGAGACTTTAGCTGGGCTGACTTTGACTGCTGTCGTCGCTACTGTCATAAATGACAGCAACTCTTCGGCGTTTTCGTGCTGGAGACCTCGATGCACCGATGTTGATTGCAACGTTTATTTTACAGTTGTTCAGGGTCGCGCCTCCAAAAACCCCACCGGTAGCTGTTTTAAGACGGTTTTCACTAGCAGACACGACGTTGTTGATATTTGTGGCGACGGCCGGGGCTGGAGTTGATATCGAAGCGACGCCTTCTGCGCGGACGTTGTCTGAGACCGATAACACAATGTCACTGTTGCTCTGATGCATGAACTCGGCTTGGTGGTGGTGAGGTGGTGGTGGTGCTCCAGCCGAAGCAGAAGGCATTACGCGAGAACCCCGCGACCGCGATAAAATCTCGGACATACGATGTTGATCGTCCATAGAATTGACAGCGTAATGATTTATGCTCTGGACGTTTCTATGGCCTGAAAGTTGCATCAGTTTCGTTGGTGGAATGCCGCTGTCGTGTAAACGCCGGATGGTAGAACGCCGAATGCTATGATTTGTTTTTTTACCGGCTATGCCCGCCTTGTTACACATTGTGCTGAGGATGGTGTCCAGTTTATTTGCACCCATCGGCTGACGCTTGTACCAGAGATTGGTTTCCGGCTTGTAATTTATCGCGAGATAAAAATCTGCGTCGCTACCGAGGTGTGATGGAGGCCGATGGAGTGCATACTGTTTGTATGCAAATACGGGACATCGAGTGGGGTCATCGGGAACCGCGAAGGCTTTCGGTGGATACGCCCGCGGTTGTTCGTTAACTTTGCCGGACGATCTTGTTTTGTTTTCCCGTTCATTGAACTCTAAATACTCGATGTTGTCGACGGTCTTCTTTAAGGCAACGTCACCCCATAACATCTGCCGACTTTCTTGACATCCCCGGAAGCCGAAGTGCTTTTGGTTGTTCAACCAAACGAGAAACAACAACGCTTCCGGGCTGTGCGTACCGATGACGCCTTTCTCGTACAGAGTATCTTCTTCACGTTCGGAGAGCTCTTCAGCAGCATTTGGCTTATTTCCCTTACCTTGCGATTTTAACTGAGAACGTTTCGCCTTGAGTGTTTCCTGCGAATGTCGAAATTGCAGATCGCGACAGATGGAATACGCGTATCCGTTCTCACTGAGGTAGCGGTCGATTCCCCTCTGATATATATGTCAAGGTGTCAGGTTCGTATTCCGCGCCGTCCTTTTGCCTAACACCTGCAAAAAAACTGCCGAGATAGCCGTCAAGTTCGACCGGAGGAATTTCGTGAACGGGTCTCGTCTCAGTTTGTCGCATTGCTGTCATCCATTTTAGAAACTGGTTGACAGCACAACTCGTAGCTCTTACGGTATTTTTCTTGCGTTGTTCCTCCATGAGATGTTGTTTGTCGCTTTCAAAAAATTCGACGTATCGCGAACTTACCGCCACGGTCGGAAGCTGAGCTGTGGTCACAGTCGGAGCCGGTTGTATTCGCTCCTCATCAGTCAAAAAGCCATCGGTTTCCGTCACGCCGAGTTCTTCAGCTAAGCGAAAGATTTCACGAATATATGTCTTCGTCCAGTTCGTCACTTGCGTTTGATCAGCCATAGTGAGCAGGCCACTCCGTCCGACTTGAAGGACGTCTGGACACTACCGCTGGTATGAGATCTATCGCAACCTCCGGAGCTGCAGACGACAAAAAGTGTCGCTGGCTTCCCGCGTTCATTTTTACCCGGGAAAATGGAATAAAAGTTGAATTTTAGTGGAACACTTTACTTTCAAATTCTGAACAAGCAGATTAAACGACGCCATATTTTCATGTTATTCAATAAAATACAAGCAGTGTATATGAAAATGTGCAGGACTTTTCAAGGGTAAGCGAACGCAGTCAAAACTGTCGGGGGGGGGGGATGCCGTATCTCGAGACTGAAAATAGTACCGGCTGGATGACGTACAACAGGGGTAATACGGATTTCTTATCCGTGCTGGTGTACGTCACACAGGTGGAGATACGGGCCAGTTCATGTGATAAATATATACATACATACATACATACATACATACATACATACATACATACATACATACATACATACATACACACACATACATACATACATGTATGCGCACACGCCTGCATGCACGCACGCACGTACGCACGCACTCATACATACCTACATACATACATACATACATACATACATACATACATACATACGTACAAACACATGCACACAAACAAACATACATATAATGCTCTACTGCTTTATTGACACACTTTACCCTAAGGAAAGGGTAAACATCGTCATACATAGAGACTTCAAAGAAGCAATACAATAAGTAGCCAAAAAAGTCAAAATCAGAATAAATAAATCAGTAAAGGTACATATACATAAATGGAACACAAACTGGAAAGAATATTTGTTTGTATTGTTCTTGTTTGTAACTGATCTCTCAGGAGTAAACACTTGTTAATGTACATTGCTATGGGAATGCATACTTTCTTGTTATTCATCATGGATTCTAGTTGACTGTTATGTGATAATGATTGGAATGTTGGGTGTACTGATTGAATAGTATTGTATAATGTATCTCGTTCTGATTTATAGTATTCGCAAATAAATAAGAAATGAGACTCATCTTCAATATGATTATGTGTACATCTTTTGCAAATTCTTTCGTTGATGGGGTTTTAGATTGTCTTCCCGTTTCTATGTGTAGTCTATGGTTACTGAGCCTGAATTTTGTTAATGTGTCTCTCAGCTGTGCTTTTTTTCTTTCTATAAGGTATTTTTCAAGTGCTTTATCCTTCTTGAATATTCTCTATGTTTTTGTTTCCTTTTCCGTTTTAGCTCACATGTGTAAACACGTGGGCTAATGTCATAGCGATGTCTGTATGTCTGTCCGTGTGTGTGTGTGTGTGTGTGTGTGTTAGTGTGTGTGTGTGTGTGTGTGTGTGTGTGTCTGTCTGTCTGTCTGTCTGTTTACACGATAACTCAAACACGCCTGAACGGATTCAGGTCAGATTTAGTACACATGTACCATACGCCACTTGCAAGAACTGATTAGATTTTGGTTAGTGTGGCTTGCATATTAATGAAGTTATGCAATATCGTTTTTTTTTCCGTACAATGGTTTCCCTATGGAGACGGTAATGACAGTGTAGACATATAGCAAGAAATACTGCACAATATTTCATGAAACTTTTCACAGATGACAACCTATGACCATTATGATGATACTCTGAGTGTCATGTCAATTATCTTCTCATTTGCATATTTAATGAACTTTTGTTATTAGTGAGATAACTCTGAAATTCCTGCACCAAACTTGATGATACTTGCAACAAATATTGATCTGATATATATCTAATTATACTTAGAAGCATTAGGCAGTGTCAAGTTAATAATAGCTCATTTGCATATTTTATGAAGGTTTGTAATTAGTCATATAACTCCAATATAACTTCACCATATGTGATGACATCTGCTGCCAGATACTGATCCGAATGATATCTAACTGTAGTGTAAAGCATTTAGTAGTGTGAAATTAATTAAGGGTTCATTTGCATATTTAATGAACTTTGTAATTAGGTATATAACTCTGAAATTACGGCACCCAAGTCAGTGAAATTGGGTACAGATATCTTTTTGATTTTACTGAGAAGCATTTGGCAGTGTCAAGTTAAAAAATAGGTCATTTGCATATTTTATGAAGTTTTGTAATTAGTGATATAACTCAAAAATAACTGCACCAAATGTGATGAAATCTGCTGCAGATACTGATCCGACAGATATCTAATTGTGGTGTAGAGCATTTACTTATGTGAAGTTAATTAAGGGTTCATTTGCATATTTAATGAACTTTGTAATTAGTGATATTACTCCAAAATTACAGCGTTAAATTTGATGAAACTTGCTATAGATGTTGATCTGATAAATATCCAATTGTACTGAGGAACATTGAGCAGTGTCAAATTAATAATTAGCTCATTTGCATATTCATGAAGTCTTATAATTAGTCATATAACTCCGAAATAACTGCATCAAATGTGATGAAAAGTGCTGCACATACTGATACGACAGATATCTAACTGTATTGTAAAGCATTAAGTAGTGTAAAGTTAATTAAGGGTTCATTTGCATATTTAATAAACTTTGTAATTAGGTATATAACTCTGAAATTTGGCACCAAAATTTTGTGAAACGGCTATAGATATTGATTTGATAAATATTTAAATGTGCTATGAATCATTGAACAGTGTCAAGTTAATTTAGGATTTATTTGCATATTTAATGAACCTGTAATTAGTGACATTACTCTAAATTACCGCATTAAATTAAATAAAACGTGCTACAAATGTTGATGTGGTGGATATCTAATTGTCCCATAAAGCATTGAGCAGTGTCAAGTTAATGAACAGCTCATTTGCATATTAAATAAAGTTTTGTAATTCGTGATTAAACTCTGAGAGTACTGTGCGAAGTTGAAAAAAAACTGCTACATATAGTGATAACATATATCTCATTGTTCTGTGAAGCGCACTACTATTAATGAACCTGTTGTATACACGTGAGCATATTCAGTTCATATCTGGTTTATTTTTGGTATCACAAAAATTTGGTGTCACAAAAAATATCTTTAAGTCCTTTCGGACTTAAAGATATTACACAACTTATTTTTAATAATTGATAATTTACTATCTGTACAGATGTCATGAAAATTTAATATTTGTGATTCTTCCATTTTAGTTAAAAGTGACTCAATTTTAATGTACCAGTTGCTTTTGTTATTTTTATTCACTATGACGGCTTCTTTTATCAATGGATTTTGGCTATTTAGCACTCTACTATAATATTTAATCAGTTGAGTTTGTACACAAGTTTAAGTTGGGTATCTCCCTAGCTCACAGTATATTGCCATCTTCAGGGTATGCCTTGGAATTTTCAAAATAAACCGGCAAAAACTAATATGCACACCTTCCATAGAAGCATTGTATTTACTTTCATCCGCCCATATATCACTACCATATGTAAGAATCGGTCTGATCAATTTGTCGAATAAACTGAGTTGTAGGGGAATGCTTAAGTTGATACCCGGGCCTATTTTTCCCTTCAGGGCAAAGAGAGCCTTCATACCTTTTTTCTTTAATATATTTATGCCTGTTTTAAATTTACCATTTGGTGTTATCGTGACTCCTAGGTAATTAAACTGATTCACAACATTTAGTTCCCTTCCCTCAAAAAAGAATATATTGCTATGTAGTAGCCGATTTGTCTTATTAAAAATCATTACTTTGGACTTGTCTGTATTGACATGTAATTTCCACTTTTGGGTATATGTTGATAATTTGTCTAAACAATTTTGAAGGCTGTCTTTGATTTTGATAGAATTACTACACCATCCGTATAAAATAGACAGCTAACTACTGTATCAAGCAATGTAGGAGAGTCAGAGCTGTCGTTGTCAAAAAATATTTGGAAGATCATTTATGAAAATATTAAAAAGGGTTGAGTTTAAGTTACATCCTTGTTTTACTCCTGTTGTAGACTGAAAAGTTTCTGTTAATCCCTCAGTCGATTTTATCCTGTAATATAAATTATTGTACATATTTATCATGATATTAAACATATGACCGCTGATATTATTATTGATTAGCTTTTGATAAAGACCCTCATGCCAAACACTGGCTTTCCTTAAATCAATGAAACGGCATACAATTTATTTGATTTTGGACCTTTACCTTGGTGTGTTTACTATGTAAATATTTGTTGATAATTGTTTTCAGTATGAACAAGTTGTCAATTGTTCCACAGTCTTTCTTGAAACCGAATTGTTTGTAGTCATTAGATTATTCATGTTTAAAAAGATACTAGCCTAGCATTCAACACACAGGTGAACAATTTACCAAGGTAGCTAGATATTGCAATGCCTCTGTAATTTGAAGTGTCTGTTTTAGACCCGGAATTAAATATTGGTACTATTAACTCAGTATTCCATTTCTGTGGTATTTTGCCAGATTCAAAAAAATTATTAAATAATTTTTGTATAGCTTTTATTAAATAATAACTTCCACATTTAAACATTTCATTACATAATGTGTCTTCTGCTTAGGCCTTGTTATTTTTAAGATGACTGATAGCTTTTCTGATTTCGCTTTCCTGTATTTTATCATTTATAAAGTTATTTTCAGATGGGTTGGGGATTGGTCCCTGAGTATCTAAAGTATCTCTACTATTATCAATATGTGTCATGGGGTATTTATTATTGAGAAGATTTCTTTCAGTATTTTCCAAAACTGAGGAGGCTCATCTTTTGAGAATTCCAATTGTTTAATCTGGCCAATTTAAGTTCTTTCTTTTTCTGTCAAATGGTTTGTGTTATACTGTTTTTTCAAAGTAAAGAATTTTCCTCGTATTATAGGGTCAAGAGGGAATTTTGATGTATTTTATTAACGTTTTGGAGTTCTTTCCGGAGTCGGAGACAATCTTTATCGACATATACACGTGTTTGTACATGTATGTGCATACGGACATATATATATATATATATATATATATATATATATATATCCGTACTCTCTGTGCCCAAGTTCAGAGGTTGCCATAAAGCCATTATGGTGATAACCGGGAGGGCACATTGTATACATTTTGTGTATACATTTTGTGTATATATATATATATATATATATATATATATATATATATATATATATATATGAAGTAAAGTCCACATGGTATCTGTGAGAATATACAAGCACATATACATTTAGTGCAGGACATACAGAATACATTGGTGAAAGGTCAACATACATACTTAGACTATACACATACACATTCCCATAAATACTGCACACTGTCAACGTTATGACTATACGTATCACGGACATGCATTGCACATGCGGTGTAACAGCTGCGTGTACGGTTGAGATTTCTCGAACACACGTGTAAGATCAATTTTGTCACACACATATAAACTTAAACACACAATTGACTTCAGACACTAAGGTGACGGGGTCCCACTCATATTTGAAAATGTATACGAGTGAAATTTCTAAAACACAAAAGCGAAGTTATTTGCGTCGCACGGGTGTTGCCAATCATATCATGCAAAGATGTTCAACCTCACTGATGAATCGGATCGTAATAAAGGGAAAGACGCTTCACACATCGCCTTTCTCGATTGGTATGTGCTTTAATGTGTTTTGTGTCTATGTTGATTTTGTCTGTTAGTGTGAAGATTAACAAATAGGTTGTTAATTTTAAAAAAGCCATTGCGAGACGTGGGCGTGGTCAAGTGTGTCTGAGACAACAGTGACCTCTTGACCCCACGTTTAGAAACCCATTCGGTCTCTTTCTTGGTTGCCTATAGATATATCTCTTTCATATTTTTATATGTATGTCGAATTATGTAAATGATCTCTTGTTCTTCCAGAAGGGAAGCTAGAATATCAGGTTTGGATCGTTTTTTGTATTTTGTTTGAGGCCTTTTTCCAAATGCCGTAGATTTTGGCCTTTATCAGTGCATCGCTTATGTTTGGATTTCTTTTGTATGCGATGATCCATTGTTGTCCTTTTCTATGTGTTCCCAGTTTTTGCACATTGCTGTTTTTATAGCTTGTGTTCTCATGTACGGGCTATAGTTTTTGTTGGAAACACTAGGTGTGTTCTTTGTTTCTTCGTTTGTTCGCTGGTTTTACCAGTTGTGTAATGGGTGGAGTGCACGAGTGCGTAGAATGTCACGCCTAATGTTTGACTTCGTGTAATATGATAGCAAGTCCGCAAGATTATCGTTCGTGTTGACGTATTTTGTTCTAATATAAAAGTTCGAAAGGGCCGAAAGCCAGAACAGTTTGTGTCAATTTTTCATGGACTTTGTAATAGATTTCGGGTCGATATTGGTGCCTGCTTTCCGGTGTTTGAAAAGAAATTTGTGAAAGGCCGTTTCGAGAAATAAATCTTATTTCTCTATGTTTAGCCATTCCCAGGTTTCATGGTTTCGTGAACAATATTTGCTGTAAACGGCCTTTGAAATTGGTTTGGTCTGAGGAGAGTATTGGTTTATTTAATTCATGCCGCCAACTTTGATTACTTATATGGCAGCTCTCTCAGTTTTTGATTTTCTTTGCCAGATGATGTTTTCTGTAGTGCTCAGCAATCTTTTCAGTTTGGTTGATTGTAGTACCAATTCGATGACAGATTGCATCTTGGTTTTATACGATAAGTTGTGGCATAAAATGGAGACAATTAAAAAAAATCAGATTCCCCGTTGTTAAAACCGCTATCGTGAAACCTTTTAACTGTTTGAGCGATATGGGCAAAGTGTGTTTGAATTAACTCATCGGACTTTTCGGTTGTCGTTCCGGATATGGACGGAATGCTTACTCCTTCCATCTGCTTCACATGTTGGTCAAAGTTACATAACGAGCTATGATTTTGTAAGAAGGATTTGTTTTAGATGCTCGTTTTATAGACCATGAGGAGTGTCGTTAGAAAACGACTCGAGGGTTGATCCCAGAAGTAAGCTCAGCTGCAGTGATTTTCAGTTCACTCTCCTGCGTTGATAGAGTCCTCCCTTATGTGCTCTGTTTAAGCGAGCCGACCGTACATACAGAGACATCGCTATTTGTGCTCGTCTCAGACTGGTTTGATGAGACTTTGAACTTGTTCTGTTTGTAGCAAGGCAGGATGTGATTTCTGGTTTGAGTATACTTAGTTTACGTCAACGTCAAAGTGGACCGTTATCTGATAGGTTAATTGGTTTCAGGCACTAAACTTTCATGAAGTTTATTTTGTCCCAATGGATTCCGTGTTAGAGCCATGGTTAAAATATGTATATATTTTGTACACAAAGATAATGGTTGAAATGATCCATGTTTTTGCTGGTTTTTACTGCGTTACATATGAGGTAGTCGATGGACACCCCGGACGGTATTCTCGTGTTTGCTAGCCCTCGACTTAGATCACACACGGTCTTTTCATGAAATGGAGTGTCCGTGCTCATAAAGTGACCTAAGAAAGCAAAGATATAAAGGAAAATGAGGGCAACTCCACAGCCTATGTGTTGTGGCGGGACTGTGGATTCCTTGCACGCGTGCGAAATACAGTGTTTTGGTAACATTTTGATTAATACAAGTTGGCAGGATGGTGGTCTTGTCCTCAAAATAAACCTGTTTGCAACATCTTGATTGATACGTGTCAATAGGCTTACGCCCATACCAGTCACAGTTCGATAGACACCATAGGACCTAGATAATTGCAATATAGCAACCTTAACATATGGTCTACAAAATCGATGTACAGAATTTTGATTGACCAATTTTTAATGTTACAAATTTACGTGCTGTGTGATTTTGAAAAATACTGGCCCTCCCTCCCAATAATTTCTCTCGAGTCCCTTTCTGCACATGCACAGAATTCGCTGGTTATTCGCTAGTCCCCGGTTCATGCATTTAGAAGGCGGCGTTGAAGCCCGAATGTTGATTTATTCATGAAAATGAATCAATGAATTAAATTGCAGTGAAATGCACCTACTTCTGGCTCGCGGCACGCGGCGCGTGGCACGTGGCACGTGAATTAGGCTTATCCCTTTTAAAGGGGGGCTCCGCCTTTAAGTGCATTGACCTTCGAAACAAAGTTATTTTTATAGTGTTGCACGTTCTGGTACATCATAGTGTTTTGCCGTTGATCAGGCTTTTAAGAGTAGGTTTCGGGTGGCCTGATGCTGTGGGTGGGAATTCAAATGTGTCGATTATTCGTGTTTTTAGTTGTATCTGGAGTCCATCAGGACTTGTGTTTAATTTTGTCTTTTTGTTCAATCTGTGTCGCATTATGAATTGGATTCTCATTCTCCTAAACAATGTTTTGTGTCTAGTACAACTTTATCTGCTTTTGCATGGATTAAGGGTTGTTTAAACATTGTATTCTGGTGCAATTTGGTTCACGAGGATGTTAAAAACTATTAGCTAAGGTACAAGTGCTGAGATACAAGTCAATCCCACCATTTTCAATTGGCTGTAATGGACTAATGTTGTCACAAATGCGTACGACCATTCGGAGCTCTGTGACACAACGTTGTGTTAACTTTCACATCGACACATTGACATGTAGTGAGGTCAGGCGTTTGTTATTATTTTTGTTTCCACTTAAATTGTAGACAGTAGATGAACGACACTTGTGTAAGACGATTCCTGGATACAAGAACTATGAGTAGGCCCTTTGGAAACTCATGTGTCGTGAAACTAACTTGAAATAATTGTGTGTTTGAGTAATCTCTCTCATACAGCATTGTTCACAAGGACGCATACGTATTCAATCTCAGTAACATAAACAAGCTGAGCATTTTCCAAGGATATGAGTGGGACCCCGTCACGTGTGTATGAAGTCACTTGTGTGTTATGCAGAGCATTTTCCTTGAATATGAGTGGGACCCCGTCACCTGTGTGTCTGAAGTCACTTGTGTGTTTGATAAACCTCACTTGTAGGCGTCGCTGATTCAACGCACGAGCATTCAATCTCAGTGATATCTGTATCTTTGAATTGTATGTTTGTACGAGGCGCCAAATGTAAAAAAAATGACATACATACATACATACATACATACATACATACATACATACATATATACATACATAATTACATACATAATTACATACATAATTACATACATAGATAATTACAAACGACATCATAAAAGGGGATAAAACTGCAGCAAGTGAAAATGAATACAGTAAAATATTGGTAGACCAGCGGGACATACAATGCTGGTTAAAAGGCAGAGGATAAAAACTGCAAAACGTTAAAAAAATACTGACCGACCAGCGGTAACTAAAACACTTGCAAATCGCATAGACAAAAACACATAGACGTTTCGGGTGCAACCCTTCGTCAGTACTAGAACTCGCTTGAGAAACGTAGAAACACAAGAAATTAAAACAGCCAATCTAACAAGAGAACGATCAACGCATTAAAATATGCATTCATTCTGGCTGGTGCCAGAGTGCCAAGTTTAAAATCGCGGCCTGTTCGAAATTATGGCTGGTAGAGTCGGTGGTTGAAATAATAGCTGACACTGCCATGTCAGACCGACTGCGTTGGGATGGTGTACAGAAATGTTTGGCCACCGTGTATATATAAGCTTGTTGTCGGTCACGGTGGGAAGGTGTTCAGCAAAGCGATCGCCTAGGCGACGCTTTGCTTCGGCAATATATAACATGCTGCAGTGTTTGCATTTGATGCAGTCAAATGATATTAGCCGACGTGCATGTGACCACGGCGGAGACATTGACTCGTACCACCCTGGCTCTCTGATGATAGTAAAAGTATGCGGGCAGGTGTAACACACTGGACTGCTACATGGTGATGTTCCAGTTGTGCAGTCGCGATTAGGTAAATTGGAACTGACGAGCCGGTCTTTGATATTATAGTCATGTTGAAATGCCATGATGGTAGGTGCGGAAAAAATATGCTGTGTGGGGGGAGTTGGTTAAGATGGAAAACTCCTCAAAGATGATTTTACGGATTCTATGGTTAAAAGAATGGTATGTTAACACAAGAGGAATGCGACCGCATTGAGAACGCGTGGTTGACATTAACGCATCCTCCTGTGTTAGTGGTTCGACGCGCTGTTTGGCTTTGTCTATTACAGAGCGGGGATAACCTCGAGCTGAGAACCAAGTGCTTATAGTGTCTAACTGCTGCTCACAGTCCTACTGGTGAGAGCAATTTGGCCGAGCGCGTAGAAACGCTGAAAATAGAATGGATTTCTTGCACCGACGGGGTTGGCATGAGCTGAATAGAACGTATGCATGAGATTCTGTGGATTTAAAATGTATAAAGGTAGACAGCAAGTCCCCATTGATAGATAATGATATGTCGAGAAATGCAACCGATGTGTCTGAAAAAGTGGAAGTAAATTTCACTGCGCGGTGAAAATGTGAAACGAAATCAAATAAAATTATCCAATTCAGTGCGTGAACAAGATACTGCCCAAAAGTAGTCACCAATATACCATTTCAAGAGCTCGAGAATGTGACCGGTATATGAGTGTATTATCTATTGCTCAATACAGCCAACATATAAACAAGCGTAAGAAGGTCCAAGACGTGTACTCTTGGCAATACCGTAAACTTGTGTGTAAAATTCACTATTAAAGGTGAAGCAATTTAAAGCTAACACTAATTCAGCTAAGCGAATTACAACGTTTGTGGGTGGATCCATAACGTCGCTTCGGTCAAGAAATATGCGAGTGCCTGTAGGCCATCCTTATGAGGAATGGAAGTATAGAGAGGCTTAACATCAAGTGTACATATATATCTATGGGTACCTGTAAGCTTAAAGTTGTTGGAGATCTTGATGGCATGAGTTGTGTCTTTGACAAAAGTTGGGAGTGTTTACACGATGCCGGCGAAAATATTGTCGAGAGATGTTGAGATGAGTTCGGTGGGGCAGGAACATGCAGAGACAATGGAGCGGCCAGGATTACCAGTTTTATGAATTTAGGTAATAAATATATAAAAGCGAGACGTGCGTGGATACGAGATGATCAATGAGTTTGCATCGTCGGGCGGAAGTTATCATGAAGTATGTCACTGATAGTAAGTTTTGTGTGTTTATTAGTGATGTCGGTGGGGAGATGTTTATAGAAGGATGTGTCAGAAAGCTGCCTTTGTGCCTCTTAATCTTTACGACATACTACCACAGCACCTCCTTATCAACATGGATTGCTTAATAAATATGTTATCGTTGCAATATAAATCGCGCAGAGCCTCGTATTCAGCTTTAGAGATATTGTCCCTGTTTGATTTACTTTGCGTTGTGGATGAAGCGATTAATTCTGTGTTGACAAATGTTAATGTAGATATCGAGTGTGGGTTTACGCCCTGAAGGGGAGTCCAAAAGACCCGGTTTTTGATGTTTGTAGAGTATGGGTTGGGTCCATTGTCAGAACCATTGACTGCTGAATCATCAGTAGTATCTAATTGACGTTCATGAAAAAATTCCCTCAAGCGTAAACTGCGAAAGAAAGAATGCGCATATTGACGTCAAGTGAATTCGTCGGTTGAGTTACGGAGAGGGATGAATTTCAAACCTTTAAAAAGAACGGAACGTTCAGGATAAGAAAGGGGCAGGTCGGGTGGAGATGACAAACCTGATCGCAAAGTCCAGTTCAAAGGTAAAAATGTAACAACTTACCCTTGTTAGACTCATGCCGACACACATAGATCAATCAAGCAATTCATACATGCAAGCATGCACACATGTACACACGCGCGCGCTCGCGCACGTACATGCATACGTACGTACGTGAAAATGCACAGACATATGTACAATATATCTTCAATTTAAATAAATTTTTAGAATTAAAAAAGCAACAGTAACAAAAAAAATAAAAGAAGCTGTCAAAGAAGCTCCTAAATACTACAAGACAAATAGAGTCATTGTTGACATTTGTTGCACTCACCTCTACCTCCTTTGCCTTTCAGATGATATGGACCTACAACACTCTGTTGAATTCGATGGATCAAAAGAAAACGAGGACTTACAAGCTAAAACTGAGCGAAAAGGTTAGTATTTGAAACCATACATTTTAAATTTTGCATCCGCCCTTCGTAGATTGCCCAATACCTCTGTAGGTGTTTCTTAAACGCATACCAAATAAGGTAGATACATTCATCCGTATAAACAGGTGCACACAGGTACATTCATCCATCCATCAATCCATACGTACATATGTACGTACGTAGGTATGTATGTTTGTGTACGTACGTACGTACATACATACATAAGGTAAGTACATACGTAGGTACGTACATACGTACATACATATCACAGGCTACCCAGACAGTATTAATAAGATTATTATTGAGTTTTTGTCACTGTTTTCCCTTTCAGTTTCTCTCCATTTCTTCATCACAGTCCCTCTATGGATATAGGGACTGTGTCTTCAATCTCTGATTGATCGGAGTAAATAAAATAAACGGTTATTTAATCTAACCTAGCTTCTTAACTCTTTATTCATTTTACACCCATTACAAGGACGTTTATCTCTCATATACACATCTTGTAATTAATTAGCCAACACAACTAATTATGCTAATCCGTGGACTTATCAAGGGTTGGTCAACATTGAAAAGATAGAGATGTTAATGAAAAAGGACAAGGTATAAAGATCTTGGGAAACGTGTCCCGAGGACGTACGTATTCATGATTTGCGCAAACAAATACTGCTCATTATTCAAAGATAAACGGGAAGTTTGATCGAAAGGAACGCTGAAAACGCGCATGCTTTTCGATACCAAGCGCCAAATTCAAACATAGCCAAGCAGACATGGCCCAGCTCCATGTAACAAATGCCATCCAGAAAGTATCGACCGACCAAGAAGAAAAAGATCGCCGGAGTGGCCATTTTATGAGCTTTTCAACAAAATTATATGTATGTTTCACGTCGTCAACGTCGTTTTCTTGGAGTGTATATACCAAGTATAATTTACAAACCGCGTCGTGATTCAAGGCACTGTGGTGACACATTAGCAGCAACACGCACTGGAGAATTTTTGCCAGCACTGTGAATTTTAAACCATTCACCGTCATTTCTCTGCACTCGATATTAACTCCATGTCTGCCGGTGACATATCGTTATTTCTGTCTAAAACTACGTAACAGCAACAGGCCTTTGACGTCAAAGTTTGTTGTTTTCTGATATACGGTAGCAACCAAGCTCATGACAAGAATGACTCTACGGCGTCAAAGAGTTAATCTCGCCGGTTACTTTTTTCGCCTAATAAAATAGAGTTGGTCGCTACATGGAGCTAGTTCCCAGCTCTATGGTCGCTACGAGTCTAAGTTATTCATCGATTTTCGTGTACACTTCCCGAAAGAAGCGGCGCACAGGCTATAAAACTTCTTTTGTACTTTTAGGCTAGCTGTGGATTTTCGGACGGGAATTGTGCCTTTTACGGCTTGTTTTGACTTTTACGTTTTTGCACCACAGTCATGGGAACGTCCGTGTTCTGCCCGACAGCACGCTTATCGCAACTTTGTTCGTCGATATTTCGAAACTTTTCCACCCAGATTGCAATTGCCAACACTCATCAACAGCTTGGTTATTAGGGGCCTACCACGACCAGAAATCTGCTCAAAAATCACCAAACTTTCGCCGTTTTTCCGGCTTTTTTCCGACATGACTACTTGCAAACCATTCTGTCTTCTGGCGTACAAGCGATGGGCAAGGCTCTGGGCAGCCCGTCACTAAAGTCACGTTAGCGGTGACCTCGCAACTTCTGAACACAAACTGACATTACCGATGATGTTGGCCACTACGTTAAGAAGCAAGTGAGAATTTTTACCAGCACTTTGAATTTTTTAAACCAGTCACCGTCATTTCTATTCACTCGCTATTACCTCCATGTCTGCCGGTTACATATCGTTATAGAGAAGTTTAGTTCCATCATCAGTACGGGGAGCGTCTTTGTCACGTGATAACCAGACTTCGTGTACGTGTAGAACAGACGTTCGCGAACGGCAAACAACACCTCTACCCATACAAAATGTAGTCATAATTACATGGAGTATTTTGTAGATATTTTTGATGATTTTAGCGAATTTAGACAGGAAACCTTGTAAACTATCATTGCAAACATCTTTTATATCATAATATTTCGCAGAATTTGCACCAGCGCAAGAAGTACTTGCCATATGATTTCCTTCCATGAACGAAATATTGCCTCATTCCAGTTGTTATCTGACGCTGCCCTAAAGATTTCTCCAAACCACATAAATAACTGTATCAAAGAAAATCGGCCGATTTAATTCGAGGATACAACAAGCTAGAACATTCCTGTCATAGAAACTTAATGTTTCTTAATACTTAAACGAATTTCCCATGTTTCGAGAAAAAATACAGCAAAATTATCGAGAACGCACAGCTAACTTGAATGACTGACAAAACCTTAGCAACACCACCCGATTGAGAGAACCACTCTTAACCACACGAACTTTGACCCCAGTCGAAATCAGACTCGTCCCTGGGAATTATGTTTACAAGTTTGCCCGCATATAAACAACGTAAAGGTCAAAGGTTACAACTTCCTACTTCCTGCTTTACGGACGTCCTCATGCCATGAACTGCACGCAAGGCACTGGCAGGGTTTGCACTGTTCGCGACCATATACACGTTTGAAATTAGAGTTGCCGGCTCCCCTCGGCCTTCGAAATACGCTTGCTGCGGTAAAATTTGGATTAATGGTCATAAATGGCAGCAATTTAGTAATTTCTTAATGTAATTTCTGAGTAATTTCAGGAGAGCTTCTTACCTTCCAATTTTAGTAACCTTTCCTATCTTTCGCGATGTTGACCAACCCGTAAAATCCCTGATAAGTCCACGGATTAGCATAATTAGTTGTGTTGACTAATTAATTACAACATGTGTATGAGAGATATACGTCCTTGTAATGGGATGTAAAATAAATAAAGAGTCACAGAGGCTAGGTTAGGTTATATGACCATTTATTTTATTTACTCCGATCAGTCAGAGCATGAAGAAAAGGAGAGAAAATGATAGAGAAAACAGTGAGAAAAACTCAATAATAAGCAAATTAATACTCTCAGGGTAGCCTGTGTACATAAAGTACTTACGTACAAACCTACATATATAAAGTAAATCTTTCATTGAAACCAATTTTTAGAATTAAAAAAGCAAGAGTAACAAAAAGCGATAATAGAGAAGCTGTCAAAGATACTGTTAAAATCTACCACCCAAATATATTCTCCGTTAACATTTGTTGCACTAAGACTACTCAAGGAAAAATGCACTCAACTCTACCTCCTTGGCCTTTCAGACGATATGGACCTACAACACTCTGTTGAATTCGTTGGATCCGAAGGAAACGAGGACCAACAAGCTAAAACTGAGCCAAAAGGTTAGAATTGGACACCATACATTTTAAATTTTAAATTTTGCATCCACCCTTCGAAGATTGCCGTATACCTCTTCAGGTGTGTCTTAAATGCATGCTAACTAATATAGATACATTCATCCATACAAACAGATGCACTAGGTACATCCATCCATCCATCCATCCGTCCGTCTGTCCGTCCGTCCGTCCATCCGTCCGTACCAACCTACCGACCGACCGACAGACCTACCGACATGCATGCATGCATGCATGCATACATACATACATACATACATACATACATACATACATACATACATACATACATACATACATACATACATACATACATACATACATACATACATACATACCTACCTACCTACCTACCTACCTACCTACATACATACATACATACATACACACATACACATACACAACATGCCGTTACTACATCAAAACCTGTGTGGTACAATCATCATACAATTCGCGTATCATTTGCAAAATTTTTATTAAATAGCACTGTATTGCCACATGTCGGACTAAAATAACTGACCTTGATCATAATTAGGCTCAGCGGCACTAAAACTTTGCTGATAATAAACTCACTTACACCGTCTTCACATTATTGTAATGCAAAGCATAAGTAGGAGATGACTTTATAGCATCGCTAAGATCACTCAAAACTTCAAGGCACATTTTGCAATACGAAATTTAACGTCATTTGTCGTTACATACTGTACAATAACTGTCCCAAGTAACTCAACGAGCTGACATGAACCCCTATTTTCAGTACATTTCAAAAAATGAGTCCCACCTCCCCTTCTTCCTCTCCACATTTTGAGCAACATCTTGTAGATTTCAATGTTTTCAGTGACCCCCTCTGATTCCTCCGACCCCGAGGCCGTAAATGACGGCTCCCTAAGACCCTTATCCTTTTCCACTTCAATGACGATGCAAGTGTTTAGACTAGTCGTAAGCTCAAAAAATAGATGTATCTATACCGAAGTTAAGCATGAGGAAGCTTCAATGGTAGCTATGCAGGGGCCATGCGATTACTTCCTTCGCGTTGGCTGTGCAGCCCACACAGAAGAAGCCATAATACGGCCCAAGGGCTATAATATCCGCAGATAGTGTGGGGATGATGACAATTTGGAATTCGAGGGGGACTTAAAACGTTTTAAATGCTTGGAGGTTAACGTTGGGGTTGAAAAGGGCAATATTCCGTGTCATAGTGAACTAGCCCTAGACCGCCCAGTCGGTTGACTTGGCTGGCCAAGCAGGCTTTCACCCAACGATCTACGCAATAGCCTACCACTTAGGGTGACGATCTGCTGGCGTTTAGTCCTTCAATTAATTATATGTTTAGATACTTATATGCCCGCAGGCTTGGAGCAAGTCTAAATCAGCTCCTATAATTGTCGTGAATTTCACATTTTATCGATAGCTAATAAGTCATCGTCGCCATTCTTGCTCACCTTTAAAATCACTAGTAAATTATGTTATAAAACGTTACAACAGGTCTTGAATTAAAAGTCCATTCGCTGCAAACTTTTTGTGCCAATAATTTTAATTGGGAAATGTCCATCGTGCAACTGCCCAAAATCACATCGGAATATCAGTTGTTCAACTTGTCGACATAACCTTCTTGTAATGCGTGTAACGTTATTAGTTGTCAAGTTGACGAGTCAACTTCGCCTCGGAAAAAATCCGTTTGTCAAAATGACATTGTATATTTTGCTTAAAGTATCGATTTTGTGTATTTAAAACTTTGCTATTGTAACTGATTTTGGAGAAGAATAGAAAAATGTATTTGAGTTATAGAACACATGTAATGAAAATGTAATCAAATATAATATCTACTGCCCCATTATGTTATTTCTGTTCTTTGCAGAAGGTGTCCCACTCTTTACTCTAAAAATCATAGAAAAAACATTGTAATATGGCAGAAGCTTTCCTCGACATCTTCATAACAGAGTCACCCATATCGAAGTCCTTTAAAGACTTTGGACTTACACTGCTTTATTAAAACTCAAACCGAATGCTACGCCAGTATCCCCAATAAGTTTAATCTCATTTAGATCACTTTTAAAGACTATTTTCTTGACCGGGTGATATTTTCATAATTTTTAAAGAAACTTTGATATTGGATAGAGGACTTCAGAAAATGCATCCTCTCCTCATTGATTATCGAAACAGCAATATTAAAGGCATAGATTATTAGACAGGGGAGGGTGTCAGAATGATGTGATTGTTTCCAGTAATATACTATTTTTCATGAGTTTGCGGAAAATTCACACATCGAGGTACAATCGAAACATCTATTTTTACAGCCCGTACAAAACTAGGTTGTT